>NW_026056384.1:0-3383 GCF_023757985.1 Alternaria ethzedia | reverse complement strand
AAGAAGTAATATTAAAGAATATCTATAGAAAGATAGTCTAAGTTCTCTTAAATAGCGCGTAGAGGTGTTTAGAGATTATAATAACTAAAATAAATATTTAGATATAGAGCTAATTATTAGAAGCTAGCTAGATAAGAATAGATAGCTTAGGTATTTAAATTATAATAGAAAAAGTAAGAAATAAGTCTTAACTTTAATATTATATAAGCTTATTCTACTATACTATCTAACGTATCTTAATTTATAGTAATATCTTCTAAGGTTTATATAAACTAAGCTATATCTTACTTATAATATAGATATTACTAGTAATAAGATATTATTCTAATAGTATTAGAATAGTAGATATTTAGAGTAGTCTTTACTATTCTCTAACTAGTAATATACCTTAATAGTAAAATATCTATTATAATATTAAAATCTTAGACCTAGAATATACTATTAATAAAACTATTAATATATATAAAGAATATAATATAAAAAGTCTTTTACTCTATATATAGTATAGCGCTAAGGCTATTACTAGTAGTAGAAGTCTTTATTAGAGTAAGAAAAGCTAGAAGTTTCTCTAGTAGTAGGCTAGCTAGAAATAAGTTACTATTAATACACTAAAAGTAATTATAGAAGTACTTAGTAGTTAGTAGCTTAATAAATAAAAGGTATAATAGGCTAGAATTAAAGCTCTACTATATACTTTCTTTATATACTAAGATAGAAGAATAATAATAGAATCTTACGTAATAGTAAATATAAAAGATACTTTATATTATATTTACTATATAATAAGCGTATTTACTAGAGAGCTACGTATTATATAGATTACCTATAAGAATAGTAAAACTATAGTATATAGCTAGTAAATTTAGCTTTTCTAGTACTTTCTTTTTTATTTACTATAACCTTTTATATTATTTATACACTAATTATTTCTATATTATAGAATAGTAGTATATAGTTAGATATAGTTTACTATAGAAAGACTATATAATAGTTATAGTAGAAGTAACTAATAGAAGTTATTATAAGTAGTTATAGTAAAAGGCTTAGTGCTATTTAGCTAATAATAAATAGCGCTTTATAATCTTAGAGGCGTATTAGTATTATAATAAGTATCTATATATAGGTAATACTTCTTATAGCACTAGTTTTTAAAAGAGGTAGTATTTAGCTATACTTATACTTTTTTCTTCTTCTTCTTATCTAGCGTACTATAATCTAATAGAAGTAGGTCTACGTAATATATATTAGTGTTCTATAACTTTTCTAACTCTTTCTTATAATATATTTTACTCTCTACTAGCGCTTTATTTATTACCTTTAAATTAAAATAAGTTAGTAGTTAGAGACGTGCTTAAATAAAGTCTTTAAGATAGTTACTAGATATTAGCACTTCTAGATAAAGCTTATATATAATAAGTTAAGTAAGTTTAAAATTATTCTACTAACTTAGAAGAGCTATAAAATTATCTACGTAGAGTTACGTAGTAAGAGGCTCTATATTAAGTATTACCTAGTATACTTTATAGATATACTAAAGCTATATACTATAATTAGAGTAGTCTAGATAAGCTACTTTACTAAGATAAGTAGTAATAGTTAGATAGTAGTGCGCTATATTACGTAGTGTTAAACGTAGAATAAATAATTTAGTATATAGCTATATTAGAACTTATAGTATAAGAGTAGTAAGCTCTATATAGAATTATACACGTATATATATATATAATATATAACTTATAATCTAAGTTAGAGTCTAGATACTAACTTATCTATCTATACTATATTTTATAAAGTAACTAGCGTTATAGCTTAAGTAATAAGCGCTTTATCTTCTACTTAGAAGTAATTTATATTATTTTAGTTAAAACTACTCTATAAGCTACTTAGTAGTATAAAGTGCTATTTTATATAGTTTCTTCTATTACCTATATTTATTAGCACTACTATCTATAATAAAACACCTAATATAATAAAGCTAAGAGTACTACTACTTAATAAGATTCTAGTACTAGTATTTAATAAATTTACTACCTAGAACTTAAATACTATTAAGAATTATAAAAACTAGAAGAATAAAATACTCTCTATAGACTAGTAGTGTAGAGGTTTCTTCTAGTATCTTCTAAATTATAATATAGCTAGTAAAGTTATAGAGCGTTATAGTAACTCTAGACTTAAGTAAGTATTATATCTAGAATAATAGTAAGCCTTTTCTAAAACTAATAGACCTAAATATTCTACTCTTATTTTTATAAACTTTACTTAAAGTAAGTAAAGCTATATAAACTTTAAGCGTAGCTTATAATATATCTAGTATATAGTTTATAACTACTTTATAAATCTACTTACTAATAATACTCTAATTAGCTATTTTTAGGTAGCCTTATATAAGACCTATTAACTATACTCTATAAAGTATATCTTTTATATTCTTCTCTATACTAGTACGTATATATACTTCTTAATAGCTAAGAAGCTTAAGAGTATTATAGAAATATAGCTTTTAGATAAATAGAATCTATCTAGCTTAGATTATAGTTAGTAGCTTAATACCTTTCTAGATCTATAGAAAGATAACTCTACTTATAGTAAATAGAAATACTTTACGCCTTTCTAATTTATAAATCTAAAGTATCTCTATTACACTATACGCTAGACGTATAAGCCTAGTAGCTTTCTTACTTATAATCTCTTTCTTTTACTATCTTATCTAGCACTATTATATCTAGTTCTATTCTTTAGTATATATATAAACTATATTAATTAGCTAGTATAGCTTTTACTACTTAATAGTTATTAAAAAGAATAAAAAACTAAAAAGGCTAATAATATAGGTATAGGTAAGATATCTAATAAAGATATTAAATATAAAGTCTAAGACTTTAGTTTAAGACTTCTTTAGATAATCTAATACTTACTAAATATTATAGTTATATAATATAAGATAGCGTACTATAAAGATAATAGATATATTTATATAAAGTAATTCTAGTTCTTATAAGAGTAGTATATTATTAATTTTTTTATTAATAAAGCCTAATAGATTTTAGCTCTATAAATACTAACTTTATTAGTATTCTTATACTACTCTCTAAATATATATACAAAAGTGTTAACTATAGTTAAAACTAGTAGCTTATTAACTAGATATAGAATATTCTTCTACCTTCTAACCTAATAATACTAAAGTATAAATAAGTTATTAAAGTATTATTCTCTACTCTTATAGGTAGGCGCTACTTTATAGTTAGCTCTTTCTAACTTAGTTACTATAAATTACCTCTAGAGGCTAACTATAGTAATATTAGCGTACTTTATTTTACTTTTATTTTTAACTATACGTATTAGACGCTATATATTCAGAACGCTTTATTATATAGTAT
>NW_026056383.1:0-3387 GCF_023757985.1 Alternaria ethzedia | reverse complement strand
TAAGTATACTATAAGTCTAGAATAATATTAAATTATAGTACTACTATAAAATGTTAATAAATATTAATATAGATAAACTAAAGTATAAAGAATAGTAGTCTAGAAGAAAATTATATAAAGCTTTATATCTAGAGAATACTTCTCTCTATTTTATATCTTTTTAAATACTTTTATATATATTTAAAAAATATCTATTAATATATTTACTAAAAATAAAAAACTTTCTATACTATACTTCTTTTTAATTTTAATAGAATATTAACATAAAGTAAAGTAATAGAATACTATCTAATAACTTTATATAGTAATCTTAATATAAGTATATTTTTTAATACCTTATATTTACTATAATAGAGTAGTAGGTATTAATAAAACTCTCTCTATAACGTTTACTATAAAAATAGTACTCTAATAATAATAGTAATAGAAGCTTTTTTAAAAAACTTATAAATCTTAGAAGTAGTAATAAGTAAGCTATAAAGCTATAGAAGAATTAAAATTCTAAAAATATATATCTAGATAAGCTTTAAAAGCTAAGTAGAAGATAATAGTAATAATAAGTAGCTATTATTAGTAGAAAAGCTAGAATTTTAAAGATAGTATAATATTAACTAAAAGCTTCTTTATTAGCTAAAAAAGTAAGTAACTAACTATAGTTAGTATAGAAATAAATATCTTTATAAAGGTTAATACTATAATTAAGAAAATAGCTACTTTTAATAGTATTTATATAAAAGTCTATATACTTAAATTATACTTTTCTCTACTATAGATTTTTTTTCTAACGTCTAAATACTTTTATCTTAATTTATTAATATAAATTACTTTTTTTTAAATTAATAATACTTAGTTTAGATTACCTTTTCTTTTATACTTATAAAGAATATTCTTATTTTTAATAATTCTTTAACGCCTAGTAGTATTATAAAAAATACTAATTCAAATAATTTAACTATATTTATAAGTAGTTTAACTAATATTATAGTTTATACTAGCTACTTCTTAATAAGTATTATATAAACTCTAGCTATAAATATAAAGCTTATATAGTACTTTAAAGATTACTTTAACTTTAATAGTATTAATATTATAAAGAGATTAATAAATTAAGAGAAGTAGTAAGCTTATATTTTTTAAGTATAAACACTTTTATCTATATAGACTATTTTTTTACTACTTATATAATTACTTTAAAGTAGCTCTTATAACTCTAAGTACTAAATACTAAACTTATAGCTTATATAAATAAAGTACTAGTAATACTTAATAAGTAGATATTTATTAACTTTATAGTAAGTAGTAAATTTAATAGCTAGAAGTAGATAGTACTTTAGCTAATTTAGAAAACGCTATATATAGAAAAAGTAAGATATTCTATTATAAAAATACTTATATAATATAGTAGCTAATATAGCTAGCTTATAAGTAATTATATATAAAATAGAAGTTACTAATAATTATATAGGTTTTATATAGATATCTTAGCTTATCTTAGAGACTTTATACTAGTACTAGACTTACTATAGCTTACTAAGTTACTATTTAGTAGTAGTAGCTATATAAAGCGTACTTTTATACTACTAGTTAATAGTCTAGATAGCTATTAGTATTATATTATAGATATAAAGTAGTTAGTATATTATAATTACGCGCGTAGTAATTATTATATTAGTAGTATAAGTATAAGTTTTATAAAGTTAAAAGTTATAGATCTAAACTTATATTAGAGATTTCTAAGCTTAAATTTAGAGTTTAATATAGTAATATATTACTACGTAATTCTAAAAAAGTACACTTTAGGCTCTATCTTTTAGGTATAGAAAAAACTTCTTTTTTATACTTATAATAACGGCTTTAGTTTTTATAGTAATACTATTTAGTATAATAGAATCTACTACTTTAGTAGTTTGTACTAGTTAAATATATAGTATATTTAACTTTTAGTTTATTTTAGAAGTTTTTAAATAAAAACTTATAGTATATAGCTATAAAATCAGAGCTAGTAGTAAACTTTTATTAAACTAGCTAGAGGTTAATAAAAATAGTTACTACTAATAAGAGATACTTTATAGCTTTATATATTATAAGTATATACTATCTTCTTTAAATAGACTTCTTTTTTAATAATTTAGTAATAATAAAGAAATAGTTTAAATAGCTTAGTATATAAAATAAAAAGCTAGCTAAGATAGTAAAAGTACTAGTAATCTAAAATAAGCTTAACTTTATTAAGCTTATAGAAAATTAAATTTTCTTAAGTAGAAAAAAAAAAAAAAATTACTAGCTGTAGAAGGTAGTATATATATAGTAAAGTATTAGGCTATACTAATATACGCGTAATAACAACTAAAATAGATAGTTAGTATACTAGAAAAAGAATATAATATAGATAATATAGCTAGCTTATAGATAATTATATATATAGAATATAAGTTACTAGTATAGATATTATATAAGTATTATATATATATCTTAAGTTAGTTTAGAGACTTTATACTAGTAGTAGACTTACTTAGTTTCTTTAAAGTACTATATAATTATATAAAGCTAGTACTAGTGCTATTTAATAGTCTAGATAGCTATTAGTAATATATAATAAATATAAAGTAGTTAGCCTATTATAATTATATATATAGTAATTATTATAGAAGTAGTATATATATAAGTATAATAAGTTATAAACCTAAGCTTATGTTAAAGATTTTTAAGTTTACTATTAAGTCTAATATAGTAATACATTATTACGTTATTACGTAACTATATTCTTATATAATTATTTAACTTTAAAGAAAGTAAGCTATAGGCCTTATCTCTTAGGTCTAGAGAGATATCTTTAGTTATAATAAACACTTTACTCTATACTTATAGACTATAATAAAGTAATAAGAAACTTATATTCTTTTAGTATAAAGTAGATAGTATAATCTAAACCTATTCTCTTAGAACTCTATACTTCTAATACTAAAGCTTTTCTATCTTAAATACTAATTAGAGCTTTACTAAAGTTTTACTAACTAAAGCTAAGTACTAACTTAGTTACTAAGCGTACTAAAGCTTACTAATATACTACTATAAAATAGTATTTAAAAAAGCTTATTTACTATTACTTACGTAAGTATAGTAAGAAAAGATCTATATAAAACTTAAGTATAATGTTATATATATTATATTTTTTTAGTAGTAATATAATTTATTATATATATATTAGTTAACTTAGATAAAATTTTAGATACTTATAAAGAGAATAAAAAAGTAGAAAACCTTATAAGCTAATACTATATAATTTAGCTATAGATATTATTATAATTAATAAAAAGTATAGTTAAAGAGCTATTTATATATAATAATTAAAATTCTACTATTTTTTTTTCTTTTCTTATATATAGT